>NC_088409.1:21955088-21982588 GCF_034236695.1 Oncorhynchus nerka
GTTGAAGTCGGAAGATTACATAAACCTTAGCCAAAAAAACAACGATTTAATTAGTACTTTAAAGTCAAATAATCAGTTATACAGTAATAACTGTAGGGGTTTGTAACATGTTCGACGCATTGTCCAGATCTATACAACCAATTGAATATAAATGTATATAAATGTCACTGAAGTGTTCAATGTTTTGCCAATTTTTTCTGGAATCAACTATCATAATCCAGTCATCAGGTAATTCCTGCACTACCGTCACTGAATTTATATGAAAATTATGCTCATTTGTCCTCAAGTGTTCATACACGATTCTCAGAAGACATTGCTTACCGCTCAAGGCAAGACAACAACAACAATGAAATTCCACACGACACTGGCGGTAAATCCTACTTCAACAATAACATATCATCTGCTTGATCAAAATTAAAGGTAGTGATTCAAAACCTGGATTGGAAATGGATATTCAAATTAACTATGCAGCTCTGTTTTAGGGGTGACATTCCATAAGTCTTATCGTTGACATCTATCCAATGATAAGTGCTGGTAGATGTTTGTATGGATGAAGGCATTTGTGACCCGATTCAGGAGACTAGGCGTATGTCGCAAGTCACGACCTCACAGGAGAGCTGTTTGAACATAATTTTTTATTTTTATCAAAATGCATTTTCTTTTGCAGAAATGCCTTCTCAAACACGTAAACTTTCATGTGCCTTAAACCTCTTTGGGCTGACATCCCGTTACCGGGATGATATTACAACAGCCAGTGAAAGTGCAGGGCGCCAAATTCAAAACATCAACAATCTCATAATTAAAATTACTCAAACATATATGTATATTTTACCATTTTAAAGGTAAACTTGTTGTTAATCCCACCACAGTATCCGATTTCAAATATGCTTTACAGCAAAAACACCACAAACGATTATATTAGGTCACCACCAAACGACAATAAACACAGCCATTTTTTCCAGCCAAAGATAGCAGTCACAAAAAGCACAAATAGAGATAAAATGAATCACTAACCTTTGATGATCTTCATCAGATGACACTCATAGGACTTCATGTTACACAATACATGTATGTTTTGTTTGATAAAGTTCATATTTATATCAAAATATGAGTTTACATTGGCACGGTACATTCACTAGTTCCAAAAACATCCAGTGTTTTTGCATAGCCACATCACTAAACAGAAATACTCATCATAAATGTAGATGATACACATGGAATTATAGATATACCTCTCCTTAATGCAATCGCTGTGTCAGATTTTTTAAAAACTTGACAGAATAAGCAAACCATGCAATAATCTGAGACGGCGCTCAGAACAATAGTTGAATTAGCCGCCATGTTGGCGTCAACATAAACAAGAAATTACATGATAAATATTCCCTTACCTTTGATCTTCATCAGAAAGCACTCCAGGAATCCCAGGTCCACAATAAATGTTTGTTTTGTTCGATAATGTCCGTTATTTATGTCCAAATACCTCCTTTTGTTAGTGCGTTTGGTATATACAGTGCGGAGAACAAGTATTTGACACACTGCCGATTTTGCAGGTTTTCCTACTTAGAAAGCATGTAGAGGTCTGTAATTTTTATCATAGGTAAACTTCAACTGTCAGAGACGGAATCTAAAACAAAAATCCAGAAAATCACATTGTATGATTTTTAAGTAATTAATTACCATTTTATTGCATGACATAAGTATTTGATCACCTACCAACCAGTAAGAATTCCGGCTCTCACAGACCAGTTCGTTTTTGAATCCCTCCTGTTCTCCACTCATTACCTGTATTAACTGCACCTGTTTGAACTCGTTACCTGTATAAAAGACACCTGTCCACACACTCAATCAAACAGACTCCAACCTCTCCACAATGGCTAAGACCAGAGAGCTGTGTAAGGACATCAGGGATAAAATTGTAGACCTGCACAAGGCTGGGATGGGCTACAGGACAATAGGCAAGCAGCTTGGTGAGAAGGCAACAACTGTTGGCGCAATTATTAGAAAATGGAAGAAGTTCAAGAGGACGGCCAATCACCCTCGGTCTGGGGCTCCATGCAAGATCTCACCTCGTGGGGCATCAATGATCATGAGGAAGGTGAGGGATCAGCCCAGAACTACACGGCAGGACCTGGTCAATGACCTGAAGAGAGCTGGGACCACAGTCTCAAAGAAAACCATTGATGCCCCACAACAGACTACGCCGTCATGGATTAAAATCCTGCAGCAAGGTCCCCCTGCTCAAGCCAGCGCATGTCCAGGCCCGTCTGAAGTTTGCCAATGACCATCTGGATGATCCAGAGGAGGAATGGGAGAAGGTCATGTGGTCTGATGAGGCAAAAATAGAGCTTTTTGGTCTAAACTCCACTCGCTGTGTTTGGAGGAAGAAGAAGAATGAGTACAATCCCAAGAACACCATCCCAACCGTGAAGCATGGAGGTGGAAACATCATTCTTTGGGGATGCTTTTCTGCAAAGGGGACAAGACGACTGAACCGCATTGAGGGGAGGATGAATGGGGCCATGTATCGCAAGATCTTGGCCAACAACCTCCTTCCCTCAGTAAGAGGGGTTGTGGCTGGGTCTTCCAGCATGACAACGACCCGAAACACACAGCCAGGGCAACTAAGGAGTAGCTCCGTAAGTCCTGGATTGGCCTAGCCAGTCTCCAGACCTGAACCCAATAGAAAATCTTTGGAGGGAACTGAAAGTCCGTATTGCCCAGCGACAACCCCGGAACCTGGAGGATCTGGAGAAGGTCTGTATGGAGGAGTGGGCCAAAATCCCTGCTGCAGTGTGTGCAAACCTGGTCAAGAACTACAGGAAACGTATGATCTCTGTAATTGCAAACAAAGGTTTCTGTACCAAATTTTAAGTTCTGCTTATCTGATGTATCAAATACTTATGTCATGCAATAAAATGCAAATTAATTACTTAAAAATCATAAATGGGGCTCCTGGGTGGCGCAGTGGTTAAGGGCACTGAACTGCAGTGCCAGCTGTGCCACCAAAGACCCTGGGTTCGCGCCCAGGCTCTGTCGTAACCGGCCGCGACCGGGAGGTCCGTGGGGCAACGCACAATTGGCCTAGCGTCGTCCGGGTTAGGGAGGGTTTAGCCGGTAGGGATGTCCTTGTCTCTTCGCGCACCAGCGACTCCTGTGGCGGGCCGGGCGCAGTGTGCGCTAACCAAGGTTGCCAGGTGCACAGTGTTTCCTCTGACACATTGGTGCGGCTGGCTTCCGGGTTGGATGTGCGCTGTGTTAAGAAGCAGTGCGGCTTGGTTGGGTTGTGTATCGGAGGACGCATGACTTTCAACCTTCCTCTCTCCCGAGCCCGTGCCGGAGTTGTAGCGATGAGACAAGATAGTAGCACTAACAATTGGATACCACGAAAAAGGGGTATAATTATATATATTTTTTAAATCATACAATGTGATTTTCTGGATTTTTGTTTTAGATTCCGTCTTTCACAGTTGAAGTGTACCTATGATAGGCATTACAGACCTCTACATGCTTTGTAAGTAGGAAAACCTGCAAAATCGGCAGTGTATCAAATACTTGTTCTCCCCAATGTATATCCAAACGCTCATTCTGGTCAGCGTTATTTCGGACAAAAACTTTAAAAAGTTATATTACAGGTCGAAGAAACATTTCAAACTAAGTACAGAATCAATCATTAGGATGTTTTTAACATATAGCTTCAATAAAGTTCCAACCGGAGTATTCCTTTGTGTCTTGATGAGCAATGGAACGCAAGTGGATACCACGAGGAATGCGCGTGATCAGAAAATGGCTGACTGCCAGGCACCTGATACATTCTGCTCTCATTCAGTCCCACAACACAGTAGAAGTCTCATTCAAATTTCTATAGACGGTTGACATCTAGTGGAAGCCCTAGGAAGTGCAACATATCTCAAGGGGATTTCAATGGGAACTATGGTGAATACATACCAAGCTCAGATTTCTCACTTCCTGTTTTGATTTCTCCTCAGGATTTTTCCTGCCATATGAGTTCTGTTATACTCACAGACATCATTCAAACAGTTTTAGAAACTTTAGAGTGTTTTCTATCCAATACTAATAATATGCATATATTAGCAACTGAGACTGAGGAGCAGGCCGTTTACTTTGGGCAACTTATTCATCCAACTTATTCACTCAATACTGCCCCCCAGCTATAAGAAGTATGCCATCTGTAAATACGAATACAATTGTTAAATTACGAGCCTAGTTGGTTTAGCCACAGAAAAAGTGAGCAAACTTCCCGCTAGCCGTGATTGGCTGAGATAATAAGTGGGCTGAACATGCCGAGAGATGAGTTTGGATTGGTCTATCATACAGTACGCGTCTGTCTATTGGAACAGGTCAGTAAGTATGTTTAGGTAATCGAGTCGAATGCGGCTTTAATTTTTAAAATATATATATATATATATTTATTGAGGGTTAAAACGGCATAAACCTGATGTCAAGTTAAAATGTACTGTTGGCTAGTGTCATGACATTGCCCTCTTTGGGTACAGCGAGCACCCCTCCCTCTGCATCAGCTCTTTTCTATGCACAATCCCCCTACCCCCTGACTCCTACACCCAGGCTGCTGTGGTCAGAGAGAGGTCGTAAATTCCTGGAGGAGATTATCTCCTCATGGTCACAGTATAGAGAGAGAGTGAATTTTCATAGAGAACAAAGGAATTTCCCGAATAACATTTATGTTCTGGAGAAGGTATAAAAGATCGGTGAAGAATCCAGCTACGAACTGGTCCGTTTTGGTACAATTTTGTGAAACTCATGAGAGACAATACGGCCATATTACCATAACGCTGTTTACATAATAGCCTCGGATATGAGGTTTACATCTAATTGCTGTACAGGATGAATGAGGAAAGATTAAACTATTTGTGAAATTATGGGATGCTATGTAATTATGTAATGTGAGAGAATTGTATTTCTGTGTAAAGTTTCACTTAAGCCACTTGAGAGAAACATGGTCTGTTGAGAAATTCTCAAGGTGGGGGTTTTATTCGGAAAAGCAGAAAAAGGCTGTCTCATGACGCTAAATCCTGGCACGCCCCCATGAACACAGCCAGGATTTAGCGTCATGAGACAGCCTATTTCTGCTTTTCCGAATAAAACCCCCACCTTGAGAATTTCTCAACAGACCATGTTTCTCTCAATTATGAGAGGACAAAGGTTGCAGACCAGCTTACCTCAATAACGAGAGGGCCAATGTTTGAGACCAGACTGCTGAATCTTTTAACCATCCCATGTGGTTAAACTCTTAGACTATCGATACCGACAGAATAAGAACAAGTCTTTGATATGAATTACTAGTCTGCAGCTAGGAATTCGGTATCATTGAACGGGAAGACCAACAACCGCCGAAACATGCATTCTACAACAGCATCGCTGAATGTTACTCTGAAGTATCCATTCTGACCACGGCAGAGAGAGAGACAGACTCTCCAACAGAAACAAACTTTTCAACAGAGATCCCGACGACACACTGACCGTAAATATATATATATTGATTGCAATTATTCCCGAATGAGTGAGCGTTCATGTGCAAAGGATTAGCATTTCAATTGTTATAATTATCAACTGTGTGTTGTCTTCTCAGTCGACCCCCACTTCCCTTTTGTACACAAGCCGCGATGCCGGTTTGTCCCACTAGGGAAAATCCGTTATCATTTCCTTGTAACTATCTACTGTTTGTTTATGCATTTCTGTGAATTACTTAGTTAGTAAATAAATCATTTACTAAGTGCAGATTTGTGGTTTGTGTGCAGATAACCAACAATTTACGATGTTTGGAATGAGACTAACATGAGGTAAATAATGATTCATTAATCAGAAGACTATTGATCAGATATGAAAATATCTGAAAAGTTATATTAGGATAATTATAACTTTGTAATCTGAATATTTTCCTTGGTGCGCCGACTTCCTAGTTAATTATATAAAAAAGTGATTAAGTAGTTCAATCACGTAATAATAATTTGAGAATTTTTGATAAAGTTTCATCTTCAGTTTAATGATGCCAAAGACACGACACTAGCTAACATTAGCTGGCTGGCTCGCTAGCTAATGTTATGCATATTGAAATCAATGGAATTCAAGTATGATAGCTAAGGAGATGGAGAAAACACCAGTCTAGAATACATCTTCAAACTAAGGCAACCATGCATTGCATCAGCCGCGTCCAACCATGATGTACACTGGTAAGATATTACACGTTTCTAACTTTGACAGAAAGTGGTTTCATTTCAAGTGTACTGTTAGCTAGCTAACGTTAGCTGGCTGGGTCGCTAGCTAACGTTATGCTTATTATTGCTTGATTAGTGTTAGTGTTTCATACTGGAGAGGGAATGCAAAACAACGACGCTGGACAGAGTGGAATCAGGTGTATCAAAAAGGCAGTTTATTGGTCAAAGATATCTTGTCCTGCCGTTTATCGTGCACGGACCTAAGCAATGCGACTCTGTGAGGAGTCAGAATAATTAGGCTGCTCAGCCAGAGTTTACAGCAGAATGTATACACAGAATAATGTAGGTGGAGTCTCGTCGTGTTGGTCTTCTGACTGGTCCTGAAGAGTTGGAGGCGGGCCCTGCTCTAGCCAGAGCAGGAGCCCCATTGGTGCACAGCAAAGTCCTTTGCTCTTGGCACCCGACCAGTAGGGGGGTAGAGTGTGAGTGTACAGTGCTCATGAAATGTATGTGTGTCAAGGAAGCGTGGATATTGGTAATGTCTGCTTTAGGCTCAGGTGTTTCCTTTCTTTGCAGGAGTGCATGCAAGGGTCAATGTCAGTGAGATAGCTTGGCACTTCTAAGCTCGTTAGTGTTGCAGGCTGCTCTTTGTAGTTTACAGGGGAGTATATTTGCGTGATGGCAGCTGTGTGTCCTTCGGATAATCATGTTATTGCACGTAGGCTCTAAACTTGACTGAGGACACTGGGCCCAGAGTTATCTGAGGGCATCCGGTTTAACCAGAGCTTTGGTCTGCTAGTAACGCTTTATATTAGATTATTTATATAACATTAGTTATAGCCATAGAACCTGGTGGTTAGCTACCTGCAGGGTAGTAACGTCATGAGTTTTGATTATGGTCCATCGTTTAGCTAGCTAGCTACATGTCTTAACAAAAGACTCCACTCTAATTTTGACAAAGTATTTTCATTTCAAGTTAGTGTACTCTTAGCTAGCTCCAATAGTAGTAAAAAACATTGAAAGATTTTCACGTGGATGACGCTGGAGAGACGAAGAGGTACGGGGAGTCAAACATGAATGAGGAACGGACATGGAATGAAACAGGAACAGCATCAGCAAACAAGCAATACAGACAAAAACAATTAACCAATCAGCAGGGAAACTGACAAATATAGGGAGGTAATAAACAGATGATAAGTGAGTCCAGGTGAGTCCAATATCACTGAAGCGCGTGAAGAGGGAAGGCAGGTGTGCGTAATTGATGGCAGGAGTGCGTGATGCAGGGCAACCTGGCGCTTGAGGGAAGAGCGGAAGCAGACGTGACAAAGATGACTTTCTCAAATGAGTTTACAAGTTGATCAACTTTCAAAGCAGAATTACTTTCCCATTGTTTCCTCAAATGCAATGTATGATATACCATTTTGTACCTCTGAGTCTCTTTTATCCATTGTAAAAAAACAGAAATTCAAATCTTTTTTTTTTTACATAAGACCAAATCCAGGTGGTGAGTCACATTTATTTACATGTATTTACATAGACTCACCTGAGTATCACAGGTCATACAGCATACCAGAGAAAACACACCTGGTTCATGTCTACACAGGTGAGGTTATTGTACGTTTTTAAATATTTGTTGGTGACATAACTGTGTGTAGAACTTCACTATTATGTCAAGTAGATGATGGTAAATGGCAGATAATCAGAGATTCATCTTTAATCTTTGGTTTTTAAATCATCTTCTGTGCTTATGCAAATACATGCTGAATCTGGCTGAATCTTTTGGTTACAAGGAGGAAAGTCTGATTTAAAGCAGCT
This sequence comes from Oncorhynchus nerka, assembly GCF_034236695.1. Taxonomy (NCBI): domain Eukaryota; kingdom Metazoa; phylum Chordata; class Actinopteri; order Salmoniformes; family Salmonidae; genus Oncorhynchus; species Oncorhynchus nerka. Next base: position 21,963,098 of record NC_088409.1, read on the forward strand.
TATTATAAAATCAATATCTTTATGTTATAGAAGAATCCAACCTAGAGACACCTAAGGCAAGAACTATGGCACAATCTACGGCAAATAGTCTCTCTATCATCACCTGGAATATTTGTGGTGTTAAACCAACAAAACGCAGCCCAAATAAATTGATTGATATAATGAAGAATGGCAGGAATGATGACGTACTCTTCCTTCAAGAAACTCACATTGGACCTGACTGCTATAAAGTGATGGAAAAACATGGATGGATAGAGATTGAAAGACATTGGACCTCTTACTTTACAGTTTACTCTCCGAGTAGCAAAGGAGTGGCCATACTGGTGAATGAAAAACTAAAACCACACTATCAGTACATCTGCCATGATGAAGACTACGCTGGTGGCTACATTGTCCTGTTCTGTCAGATGTATGGTCAACTCTTCACTCTTGTGAACGTGTACAATCACAAAGAAGACAAGAAAGTACTGGGGAGGCTGTCACAGTATCTTCAGGAGATGAAGATTGACACTTTAGTGATTGGAGGGGATTTCAACACAGTCTTGGACCTTGACAAGCGTACAACATCTGAATATAAACGGCACACATCCCTACGACCTCTCCTGCAGAGTTTCATTTCCATTTGAGTCAGTCAGGGATTTTATCGCCACTAGGACTTCAGTTCCACTGATTTTTCCTTGTTTTCTTGTTGTTTCACCATATGAGGTGGTGACTTCAGGGTCAGATGAATATACACGATCCCCATCGAGGTCAGATGATGTCAGACAATCACCATCAAGGTGGTCAGATGACTCCAGACAATCACCATCGAGGCCAGATGACTCCAGACAATCACCATCGAGGCCAGATGACTCCAGACAATCACCATCGAGGCCAGATGACTCCAGACAATCACCATCGAGGCCAGATGACTCCAGACAATCACCATCGAGGCCAGATGACTCCAGACAATCACCATCGAGGCCAGATGACTCCAGACAATCACCATCGAGGCCAGATGACTCCAGACAATCACCATCGAGGCCAGATGATTCCAGACAATCAACACTATATGATTCATGGTCAGATGACTCCAGACAATAACCAACCATGTGATTTAAATTATTCAAGATTAGATTTAACACCATATGATTCAATGTTAGATAACCTTATGGAAAAAGAAAGATTAAAACACTATTATAATGAAGTACTCGTAGAGGAAACCGAAAATAAGAAAATCCCTAACTGATTCAACAGAAAGTACAAAGTATTTGCAACAATACTTGCCAACCGTCTGCAGATGTACTTGGAACATGAAAGGACCAAGATACCCCTGAGTCTGCACTGCACTGTTACTTTGGTCCTTAATGGCAAAGCACAGATCAATTGGAAGTTCTTAAGCATTGCAATTAAATCAATAAAGGCAATCCCAATACAACATATCCCCAAAGATATGGCTTATCATGGGAAAGTTGCTTTTTAGGGTTGAACATTCCCGTGTTCATAGGAAACATCTACATCATGACTGTCCCCTCACCCCAGCCCTACTCAGCCTGAGTCTCAAATACATGGAGGACGAGATATCCAGAGTCATCCCCAATGTCACCACTAGCATCAGCTACCAAAGAAGGAGTCTTAAGATCTACATAGACACTCTGTGAGTAAAGTCTGTGCAGGACCACCTCTCCCACATCAGAGAAGAGTCTGGGATTGAAATGAAAGAAGAATGGCAGAATTAAGATGATCTGAAATTACTGTGATCTTACTGTGTTGACACAACAGCGTCTGATTTTCTAATTTTTTTTCTCATAGTTTTTGTATTGAATGTTATCAGATCTTCAACCAAAACCTAATATTAGACAAAGGGAACCTGGGTTTAGAAATAACAACATCAACAAAAATATTTGATTTAATTAACAAAGTTATTCAACATCTAATTCCCCTGTGTGAAAAAGCAATTGCCCACTCACACTCAATAACTGGTTGTGCCACCTTTAGCTGCGATGACAGCAACCAAATGCTTCCTGTAGTTGTTGATCAGTCTCTCACATCGCTGCCCACTCTTGCATGCAGAACTGCTTTAACTCAGCGACATTTGTGGGTTTTCAAGCATGAACTGCTTGTTTCAAGTCCTGCCACAACATCTCAATTGGGATTAGGTCTGGACTTTGACTAGGCCATTCCAAAACTTCAAATGTATTGCTTTTCAACCGTTTTCATGTAGATTTGATTGTTTGTTTTGGATCATTGTCTTGCTCTCAGCTTCAGCTCACAGACGGATGGCCTGACATTCACCTGTAGAATTCTCTGATACGGAGCAGAAATTCATGGTTCCTTCTATTAAGACAAGTCATCAGGTACTGAGGCAGCAAAGCATCCCCAAACCTTCACACCACCACCATTCTTGATTGTTGATATGAGGTTCTTACGGTGGAGTGCAGTGTTTGGTTTTCACAAGATATAATGATACCCATTTCATCCAAAAAGTTTACTAAAGTTTGCCAAAAAGCACCTCGAAGCACCTGTATGATCATCAAGACTTGGAAGAATGTTCTATGGACAGATGGACTGTTTTCATTCTTGTGGTGGACACTTGTTTGGACAGCTCACAAACTGTGCAACACTTGTGATAATGAAGTTGTGGTTTATTTAATTTACCAGTTTTATGTCAATTTCTTAATTGTCTTTCGTTTGGAACACGTCTGGTTTTTCCATCTTGTCACTGTTGTGTGAACGCATGGGCTTAAGTGCACACAGATGTGGGCTACCTGGACTGAGAGCCAGGATAGTCTTATGCTATTTAGGTTCCCTATAACTATCAAGCTGTCCTATCACAGTACAATTAGCTCAATGACAAATCATATGCAACTTAGTGAGAAGGCAACAACTGTCGGCACAATTATTAGAAATTGGAAGAAGTTCAAGATGACGGTCAATCACCTTAGGTCTGGGGCTCCATGCAAGATCTCACCTCGTGGGGCATCAATGATCATGAGGAAGGTGAGGGATCAGCCCAGAACTACACGGCAGGACCTGGTCAATGACCTGAAGAGAGCTGAGACCACCGTCTCAAAGAAAACCATTAGTAACACACTACACCGTCAATTATTAAAATCCTGCAGCGCACGCAAGGTCCCCCTGCTCAAGCCAGAGCATGTCCAGGCCCGTCTGAAGGTTGCCAATGACCATCTGGATGATCCAGAGGAGGAATGGAAGAAGGTCATGTGGTCTGATGAGACAAAAATAGAGCTTTTTGGTCTAAACTCCACTCGTCGTGTTTGGAGGAAGAAGAAGGATGAGTACAACCCCAAGAACACCATCCCAACCGTGAAGCATGGAGGTGGAAACATCATTCTTTGGGGATGCTTTTCTGCAAAGGGGACAGGACGACTGCACCGTATTGAGGGGAGGATGGATGGGGCCATGTATCGTGAGATCTTGGCCAACAACCTCCTTCCCTCATTAAGAGGATTGAAGATGGGTCGTGGCTGGGTCTTCCAGCATGACAACGACCCGAAACACACAGCCAGGGCAACTAAGGAGTGGCTCGGTAAGAAGCATCTCAAGGTCCTGGAGTGGCCTAGCCAGTCTCCAGACCTGAACCCAATAGAAAATCTTTGGAGGGGGCTGAAAGTCCGTATTGCCCAGTGACAGCCCCGAAACCTGAAGGATCTGAAGAAGGTCTGTATGGAGGAGTGGGCCAAAATCCCTGCTGCAGTGTGTGCAAACCTGGTCAAGAACTACAGGAAACGTATGATCTCTGTAATTGCAAACAAAGGTTTCTGTACCAAATTTTAAGTTCTGCTTTTCTGATGTATCAAATACTTATGTCATGCAATAAAATGCAAATTAATTACTTAAAAATCATACAATGTGATTTTTGGGTCTTTTGTTTTAGAATCCGTCTCTCACAGTTGAAGTGTACCTATGATAAAAACTACAGATCTCTACATGCTTTGTAAGTAGGAAAACCTGCAAAATCGGCAGTCTTTCAAATACTTGTTCTCCCCACTGTAGGTGTACAGAGGCCCATTATCAGCAACCATCACTCCTGTGTTCCAATGGCACGTTGTGTTAGCTAATCCAAGTTCATCCTTTTAAAAGGCTAATTGATCATTAGAAAACCTTTTTGCAATTATGTTAATTAACAGCTGAAAACTGCTGTGCTGATTTAAAGAATACATATAACTGGCCTTTAGACTAGTGGAGTGTCTGGAGCATCAGCATTTCTGGGTTCGATTACAGGCTCAAAATGGGCAGAAACTCGTCATGCTATTCCATGCGAAAAATTGTGAGGCGTCTGTTTCTCAAACTAGAGACACTAATGTACTTGTCCTCTTGCTCAGTTGTGCACCAGGGCCTCTCACTCCTCTTTCTAGTCTGGTTAGAGCCCGTTTGCGCTGTTCTTTTGAAGGGAGTAGTACACAGCGTTGTACGAGATCTTCAGTTTCTTGGCGATTTCTCGCATGGAATAGCCTTCATTTCTCAGAACAAGAATAGACTGACGGGTTTCAGAAGAAAGTTATTTGTTTCTTCCCATTTTGAGCCTGAAGCCACAAATGCTGATGCTCCAGATACTCAACCAGTCTAAAGGTCAGTTCGCAAAAAATAAATAAACCATCAATGCCCCCTCACCCCAGCACTACTCCACCTGTGTCTGAAGTACCTGGAGCACACAATCCAGAAGACAGGCACAGTCCTTAGTGTTAGAGGCACAGTCCTTAGTGTTAGAGGCACAGTCCTTTGTTAGAGGCACAGTCCTTAGTGTTAGAGGCACAGTCCTTAGTGTTAGAGGCACAGTCCTTAGTGTTAGAGGCACAGTCCTTAGTGTTAGAGGCACAGTCCTTAGTGTTAGAGGCACAGTCCTTAGTGTTAGAGGCACAGTCCTTAGTGTTAGCCGTCAAAGACGGAGTCTTTTGATACACATGGAACAAGAGAAACAGCGTTCTGTGGACAAACTGCTCTCTGAAATCAGAAAGGAGTCTGACCTGAGTTTGAAGGTAACATGTTAAGTAGACGATGGACAAATTAAATGTTCTTAGAAAAATAGTAGAAACTGTTATTGTTCTCTGAATGTGGATATTGCCTTCAGCTTCACAATGAGATAAACAAAATAGCATTGAAATATAAGGAACATATATGGAACTACATCCATGAAGTGTTGAACCAGTGATGTTCAGCATAAACAATCAAACACGAGGAATTAGACTTGGTCCTATACATACTACCTATATTATTGTACATTCATCTTCAAACAAATAGATTATTTAGATAAGTGTTCATATTGCTGTATTCATGGTTGTATATGTCTTGATAGGAATATAAATAACTACTGTAGCTAAATATTATACTGTATAGATGTTTGAGGTATCCTATGATGTATGAAGGAGAAGCGCTTCCAGGAGTGTACAATGTCACTGTGTTATCAGGGCTCTTCCTGTCAGGTTTGAAGGGAAGACCCAGATGTAGACAACGTCGAATTAACAACAGTTTAATAATCCAACAGGGGCAATAGACAGGTCAAGGGCAGGCAGGGGTCAGTAAACCAGAGGTCGGGCAAAGGTGCAGGACAGCAGGCAGGCTCGGGGTCAGGGGCAGACAGAGTGGTCAGGCAGGCAGGCTCGGGGTCAGGGGCAGACAGAGTGGTCAGGCAGGCAGGCTCGGGGTCAGGGGCAGACAGAGTGGTCAGGCAGGCAGGCTCGGGGTCAGGGGCAGACAGAGTGGTCAGGCAGGCAGGCTCGGGGTCAGGGGCAGACAGAGTGGTCAGGCAGGCAGGCTCGGGGTCAGGACAGGCAAGGGTCAAAAAAGAGAAAAAGAGAGTCTGGGGAAAAGCAGGCGCTGAGACAAAACCGCTGGTTGACTTGACAAACAAGACGAACTGGCACAGACAGACAGACAGACAACACAGGTATACATACACAGGAGATAATGGGGAAGATGGGCAACACCTGGAGGGCGGTGGATACAAGCACAAGGACAGGTGAAACAGATCAGGGTGTGACAGTGCCGAATAATATTATGTACAATGCACAAGAGTATGTTTCTAGTGAGACCTTAGGAACTTCAATAACCTTGTATAAAGGGCTCAGATTGCTGTTCACTCTTTTAAAAGATGCTACAGTCTTTACTAAAATGTGAAAACTAAAAACACACGAAACAAAAGGTATTCTTCGTATGAACTGATTGTAATAAATTCAAAATCTGGGAGCACCAGATTTATACAACATGGTTCCATACATCAGTGTTCAAACCCCTGGAATAATCATTATATTCCTGAATAACCTGCTTAGACAAGACAAATGATTTAAGCGTCATTTAAAGTATATTGTTATCCGAATGTGTGTGTAAAGTAATATTACAGTCTCCTATGAGTCAACACATTGTAAATGCTGTGACAAAAGACATTAGAATGTTGGAAAACTGCAGCACAGAAATCCAATAGTTAAGAAGGATTAATGGGGGTAAATTGTCAATGATTAATGTTGGATTAAGGTAAGCAAATAAGCAGAATTTTTGTGGGACTAAATTAATAATAATTTCAGTTAAATCTCTCACTTTTGAAAAGAAGACATGTATATTTATTAGGTTTGTGATATATTTGTAACACACTTCTACTGTAAATGAACTTTAGTGTTTCCTGATATGACTTTAGTGATTGGAAAAAGAAATTGCATTGAAGTGACACATTTCTAAATGTCATATATCTAACCAACAAATAAAGAAAATAAAAGTAATGCATTTAAATTACATTGATAATAACATTTGTTTATGCTATTTGTTTATTTAACAACCGATGATAACAAATACAGGGTAACCTGTACTAACGAGCTTCAGATATTCATGATTGAGCTACAAGCATAACCACACTTTATCTACACCTGTAAACATTTATTGAAGAAGTTCAGCCATGTAAATATTAGGATATTTTTTTCAGTAATGTTTCATATAATCAAAATGGATTTCAACACATCTGGACCTCTACAAAACATACATTTGTTACTGAAAAACCTAAAACAGAGTCTTTACTGCACTACAATTAGAACCTCTATTGAAACATAAACACCAATTTTAGGATTCTCCTCATTAGTGGAGGGCCTTACCCGGTTAAGTGCTCAGCAGACAGTCTAAATACCTGCACACGTGGTTGGTCAGGAACATCTGCCAATCAGCTGATGTGGTTCAGAGCGTGTGAGGTGGAGTGAGGCAGTACCCTCAGTCCGTATCCCACAAGTGCTTTTGACTACCTTTTAAGACTGAAGAAGGGTGGACAGGGGTTCAGGGAGAAGGAGTCGGGTGAGAGTGCCCATGCCAGAACAGATGGGCAAGTTTCATGGTGGTGGGGGTCATAAACAATCTGAACTCATCATGAGGGATCGCAGTTGCTCAAGGGTGTGCACACCCAAATCCACACCCCCCCACACCCATTTTTAATATGATATCTGAATAAGATTGACTAAGAAAATCAATGGGGGCCCCCTGGCCAGTAATTCGACCATGATTGCTAAGTTTAGATAGCTGGCCGCTAGACTAATTTACCAATCTAAAAAATATTAGCTGACATGGGCTGATTGAGTGACTATCAGTTGTTAGAAATCATCTGGAGAGGAGAGGGAGAAAGAGAAAGAGCGAGACATTTGGGTCTATGCAAATCTCAAACCGATCTGCATGTAAAGTTGACCAACCAGAACGCAGGGAATGGGATGTTCAGTATCAAAGTGTCAAACATTTAAAGGGGATGAAAGTGAGAAAGGAGAGAAGAGAAAGAGATCTTTGAATTGTATCATATGAGGTGTGACTGAGTGAGGTGATTTAAGTTTATGTGTAGCTATGGATTAGGATTATACTTATTTTCCACCATAATTTGCAAATAAATTCATTAAAAATCCTACAATGTGATTTTCTGGATTTTTTTCCCCCTAATTTTGTCTGTTATAGTTGAAGTGTACCTATGATGAAAATTACAGGCCTCTCTTGCACAATTGGTGGCTGACTAAATACTTTTTTGCCCCACTGTGCTTGTGTAGGGGACCAGTGAGGTGTCAGACGAGAGGACAGTTTCTAATGTTTCAGAGGCTACTGATGTCACAATAATCATAGTGGCACAACAAATACTACTAAGATATAGATCTGGGTCTAAGTAGATGTATTAGGTTGTGTTTGACATAATATTTTAGTTTCAAACCAGTATAGGGTGTAATTTAGGAAACTTTGTATTTTTGCAACATTGGGTCTCACAGGGTTAACAGTTAACATGATGATGCCGAGGTGGGTGTGGATGATATTATGGCTTCAGGCAACCTTGGATACTCACCTGAGTATCACTGGTCATACAGCACCACAGGGATGACACACCAACAATTCCTACTTCAACAACATATAATTTGCATGACCAAAACTAAATGGGTAGTGATACAAAACCTGGATGAAAAATATAAACTCTTATGTAACTGTTTTATAGTTGGGTGGAATTCCATAATACTAATCTTCGGCCTGGTATGACACAGAGGTGGGTGTGGATGTTTGTTAAAACCTCTTAAGGATCAGTCTCTTTTTTTCAATTTCCTCCTAAAATGACATACCCAAATCTAACTGCCTGTAGCTCAGGACCTGAAGCAAGGATATGCATATTATTGATACCATTTCAAAGGGAATTTTGTGGAAATGTGACATTCCAACACTGCTAGCTAGCCAGCTAGCTCCCGATAAGCAGCATTGTAGAAACTTCACACTCAACGGTAAGACTTGATTAGGGTAGTGTCAACAACGCAGCTAGCCTACCCCAGCAGTACTCTATCATTTTAATCATTTTAGTCAATTAGATTCTTGCTACGTAAGCTTAACTTTCTGAACATTCGAGACGTGTAGTCCACTTGTCATTCCAATCTCCTCTGCATTAGCGTAGCCTCTTCTCTAGCCTGTCAACTATGTGTCTGTCTATCCCTGTTCTCTCCTCTCTGCACAGACCATACAAACGCTCCACACCGCATGGCCGCAGCCACCCTAATCTGGTGGTCCCAGCGCGCACGACCCACGTGGAGTTCCAGGTCTCCGGTAGCCTCTGGAACTGCCGATCTGCGGCCAACAAGGCAGAGTTCATCTCAGCCTATGTCTCCCTCCAGTCCCTCGACTTCTTGGCTCTGACGGAAACATGGATCACCACAGACAACACCGCTACTCCTACTGCTCTCTCTTCGTCCGCCCACGTGCTCTCGCACACCCCGAGAGCTTCTGGTCAGCGGGGTGGTGGCACCGGGATCCTCATCTCTCCCAAGTGGTCATTCTCTCTTTCTCCCTTACCCATCTGTCTATCGCCTCCTTTGAATTCCATGCTGTCACAGTTACCAGCCCTTTCAAGCTTAACATCCTTATCATTTATCGCCCTCCAGGTTCCCTCGGAGAGTTCATCAATGAGCTTGATGCCTTGATAAGCTCCTTTCCTGAGGACGGCTCACCTCTCACAGTTCTGGGCGACTTTAACCTCCCCACGTCTACCTTTGACTCATTCCTCTCTGCCTCCTTCTTTCCACTCCTCTCCTCTTTTGACCTCACCCTCTCACCTTCCCCCTACTCACAAGGCAGGCAATACGCTCGACCTCATCTTTACTAGATGCTGTTCCTCCACTAACCTCATTGCAACTCCCCTCCAAGTCTCCGACCACTACCTTGTATCCTTTTCCCTCTCGCTCTCATCCAACACTTCCCACACTGCCCCTACTCGGATGGTATCGCGCCGTCCCAACCTTCGCTCTCTCTCCCCCGCTACTCTCTCCTCTTCCATCCTATCATCTCTTCCCTCTGCTCAAACCTTCTCCAACCTATCTCCTGATTCTGCCTCCTCAACCCTCCTCTCCTCCCTTTCTGCATCCTTTGACTCTCTATGTCCCCTATCCTCCAGGCCGGCTCGGTCCTCCCCTCCCGCTCCGTGGCTCGACGACTCATTGCGAGCTCACAGAACAGGGCTCCGGGCAGCCGAGCGGAAATGGAGGAAAACTCGCCTCCCTGCAGACCTGGCATCCTTTCACTCCCTCCTCTCTACATTTTCCTCCTCTGTCTCTGCTGCTAAAGCCACTTTCTACCACTCTAAATTCCAAGCATCTGCCTCTAACCCTAGGAAGCTCTTTGCCACCTTCTCCTCCCTCTTGAATCCTCCTCCCCCTCCCCCTCCTCCCTCTCTGCAGATGACTTCGTCAACCATTTTGAAAAGAAGGTCGACGACATCCGATCCTCGTTTGCTAAGTCAAACGACACCGCTGGTTCTGCTCACACTGCCCTACCCTGTGCTCTGACCTCTTTTCCCCTCTCTCTCCAGATGACATCTCGCGTCTTGTGACGGCCGGCCGCCCAACAACCTGCCCGCGTGACCCTATCCCCTCCTCTCTTCTCCAGACCATCTCCAGTGACCTTCTCCCTTACCTCACCTCGCTCATCAACTCATCCCTGACCGCTGGCTACGTCCCTCCCGTCTTCAAGAGAGCGAGAGTTGCACCCCTTCTGAAAAACCTACACTCGATCCCTCCGATGTCAACAACTACAGACCAGTATCCCTTCTTTCTTTTCTCTCCAAAACTCTTGAACGTGCCGTCCTTGGCCAGCTCTCCTGCTATCTCTCTCAGAATGACCTTCTTGATCCAAATCAGTCAGGTTTCAAGACTAGTCATTCAACTGAGACTGCTCTTCTCTGTATCACGGAGGCGCTCCGCACTGCTAAAGCTAACTCTCTCTCCTCTGCTCTCATCCTTCTAGACCTATCGGCTGCCTTCGATACTGTGAACCATCAGATCCTCCTCTCCACCCTCTCCGAGTTGGGCATCTCCGGCGCGGCCCACGCTTGGATTGCGTCCTACCTGACAGGTCGCTCCTACCAGGTGGCGTGGCGAGAATCCGTCTCCTCACCACGTGCTCTCACCACTGGTGTCCCCCAGGGCTCTGTTCTAGGCCCTCTCCTATTCTCGCTATACACCAAGTCACTTGGCTCTGTCATAACCTCACATGGTCTCTCCTATCATTGCTATGCAGACGACACACAATTAATCTTCTCCTTTCCCCCTTCTGACGACCAGGTGGCGAATCGCATCTCTGCATGTCTGGCAGACATATCAGTGTGGATGACGGATCATCACCTCAAGCTGAACCTCGGCAAGACGGAGCTGCTCTTCCTCCCGGGAAGGACTGCCCGTTCCATGATCTCGCCATCACGGTTGACAACTCCATTGTGTCCTCGTCCCAGAGCGCTAAGAACCTTGGCGTGATCCTGGACAACACCCTGTCGTTCTCAAATAACATCAAGGCGGTGGCCCGTTCCTGTAGGTTCATGCTCTACAACATCCGCAGAGTACGACCCTGCCTCACACAGGAAGCGGCGCAGGTCCTAATCCAGGCACTTGTCATCTCCCGTCTGGATTACTGCAACTCGCTGTTGGCTGGGCTCCCTGCCTGTGCCATTAAACCCCTACAACTCATCCAGAACGCCGCAGCCCGTCTGGTGTTCAACCTTCCCAAGTTCTCTCACGTCACCCCGCTCCTCCGCTCTCTCCACTGGCTTCCAGTTGAAGCTCGCATCCGCTACAAGACCATGGTGCTTGCCTACGGAGCTGTGAGGGGAACGGCACCTCACTACCTCCAGGCTCTGATCAGGCCCTACACCCAAACAAGGGCACTGCGTTCATCCACCTCTGGCCTGCTCGCCTCCCTACCACTGAGGAAGTACAGTTCCCGCTCAGCCCAGTCAAAACTGTTCGCTGCTCTGGCCCCCCAATGGTGGAACAAACTCCCTCACGACGCCAGGACAGCGGAGTCAATCACCACCTTCCGGAGACACCTGAAACCCCACCTCTTTAAGGAATACCTAGGATAGGATAAAGTAATCCTTCTCCCCCCCCCCCCTTAAAAGACCTAGATGCACTATTGTAAAGTGGCTGTTCCACTGGATGTCATAAGGTGAAAGCACCAATTTGTAAGTCGCTCTGGATAAGAGCGTCTGCTAAATGACTTAAATGTAAAATGTAAATGTCATGTAGGAGAATATAACTCTCCTACACCTTACAATGGAAAGTCACAAAGAGACAAATGTAACCCTCCAAATGACATTTCTTCTAAAGGTTTAAGAAACATACATGTGAGATGTTCTATAAAATACAAGGGACTTTAATAAATATTAATTGTTTGATGACATTGGCAGTAATTCCTTCATCAACAAAATATATTTAGCTTTTCTTTTTTGATTTACTGTACATTTTTCACTTCAGTTTAGTTTATTTAGCAAATACTTTCTTAACACGTATTTTTTGTAAAACTGGTTGGTTAAGGGCTTGTAAGTAAGCATTTCATTGTTGTATTCGGCGCATGTGACAAATAACATTTGATTTGATTTTGATTTGATATCATCTGATATCATTTGCAAAAGTTAGTGATTCAAAACCTGGATTGGAAATGGAAACTCAAATGTACTTTGTAGCTCTGTTTTACGGGTGGCATTCCGTGAGTCTTTTCACCGGCATCCAATGATAGGTGATGATGACACATGGGTTGTTGTGGATATTTGTATGACTGCACAAAACCTTTACGTAACTATAGACTCACCTGAGTATTAGCGGTCACACAGCAGAGAAGAAACACCTCCACTACCCATGCTCTACCAAGGTTTTCCAGCACACAGCTTTGACCTACTACAGTAGCTATATTGCTATTTTAATTCAAACTGTGTAGACAGGTTGGTCAGGTTTCAGATCTACTAAAAACAACCAACATAGCTACTGTAGTAGGTCAAAGCTGTGTGCTGGAAAACCTTGGTAGAGCATGGGTGGAATCTGCATTGTGGTGCTGGAAAACCTTGGTAGAGCATGGGTGGAATCTGCATTGTGGTGCTGGAAAACCTTGGTAGAGCATGGGTGGAATCTGCATTGTGGTGCTGGAAAACCTTGGTAGAGCATGGGTGGAATCTGCATTGTGGTGCTCATGAATTTCCTTGTCTTTTTCGTCTTCAGACTGATGCCTACTCTCCTTTAAAACATAGTTTTTTGTTGTTAATACAACAAGGTTCCAGACATCCATGTTCCCACCTTTGGAAAATGGATTCCTATCCACTTGTGCAGATCTGAAAGGATTGGTGTTAGGAATACAGTAGCAGCAGCAAAAGCAACTAGGTGGATTGCAGGGTTGGGGTCCATTTGAATTGAAGGCAGTCAATTCAGGAAGTGAAATAAAATTCCCATTCAATAATTTAACTGAAATGTAGAAGAAATGTAGAAACACATGAGAGCTTTGGGAAGTTATATAAATGACCTCAAGAATGTTAATTGAATCATAATGAAGATCATAACCCAGTTATCTAGTACATCCTGCCATCCCATCACTAAACATGTAGGAAAATAATGTAATTTGTCCTTAAATGTTCACATGAAAAGGTTCATTCGTGAATCATACATGATTCAGTAATACCTGTATGTGTTTGTAACATGTATGACACTTTATCCACATCTATACAACTAATTGAATACAAATATCACTGAACTTGTGTTCAAAGAATGTTTTGCCATTTTCTCTGGAAACAAACTTAACTAAAATCATTACAACACATCTGTCTGCCCATTAAGTATGTAAGATGAAACATAGACATATAAATGACTGTAATGGAGCTTTAACAGTTAACAATACAAAGTATCTGATGACACAGAAGTGGGTGTGGAGGTTTATATGGTTGCACACAACTTTCCATATTTAAAGAGACTCACCTGAGTATTATGGTCATACAGCACGGCAGGGAGGACACCTGGATCAACAACTCAGGTGAGTCCTTCACTGGGTATCACGGGTCATACAGCACGGCAGGGAGGACACCTGGATCAACAACTCAGGTGAGTCCTTCACTGGGTATCACGGGTCATACAGCACGGCAGGGAGGACACCTGGATCAACAACTCAGGTGAGTCCTTCACTGGGTATCACGGGTCATACAGCACGGCAGGGAGGACACCTGGATCAACAACTCAGGTGAGTCCTTCACTGGGTATCACGGGTCATACAGCACGGCAGGGAGGACACCTGGATCAACAACTCAGGTGAGTCCTTCACTGGGTTAGAGAAATAGGCTATTTAGGGGTAGGCACACATACTTTAAGATCATATTGATAATGTGTTATAGAGTTTTTGACCAAACAGTTAGGCTGGGTTTAAAAAAGGAGATTGTTCTATGCATTAGGAGACTAAAGACAAATCACAAGTGCTATTTTGTTACTATTCTGTAGAAATGGAGAAAGGTTATGTTAAAAACAGTATGGTCTTGAGAGAGAGATATGTTATTTGTGGATTTCATTTAACATGTTTCCGTGAATATATAGATATAAAAATATTTACTTAAATGTTGATTTTCAATATTAAATAAAAAAATACTGGCCTCTTTGTCCAGAGAAGGCAAGCTTACTGTACATTTGTATACTGTATTTCATGGTAAATTGAATTATACATTCTGATTTAGCTGCTGAGTGTCTAAACTGTGTTGCTCTGTCTTTATCTACTCCATTTGCTTGTTTAAACAAGAGGTTTTCATACAATCTACTGGATAAACATACGGCTCGATCGACTCAACAGCATGTCAACATTACATCACCTCATTCTCCTCCCCATGATTTCCTTCAACGTTTTCCTTTCGTAATGTTGTCCAGAGGGTGTTGAACAACCTACATCAGTGGTCTGACAAAGAGCAAGTCCAACCTCAACCATCACTCAGAAAACACTCAACAATATAAATGAATTCATTGGAATCATCATCAGAGACAGAGGACGATATGAGTCTACCCTTATCAGGGTCTACTCTTCACTTCATCACCTGGAACACCTGTGGTATCAAACCCCGCAGACAAGCCTCAGATAATGACCTGAAACTGAAAGATGTACTAGACCAGCTGGATGATATAAACTCTTCTGTAGCGTTTCTACAGGAGACACACGTTGGACCTGAGGATGTGAAACTCTTATGGAAAGTGGCTGGTTGGAAATCATTCTTCACTGTATTTGATTCAAAAAGCAAAGGAGTAGCCATACTGATTAAAGATACCATAACAGACTTTGAGTATATCTGCCATGATGAAGACTACGCTGGTGGCTACATTGTCCTGTTCTGTCAGATGTATGGTCAACTCTTCACTCTTGTGAATGTCTATAATCACAAAGATGACCACACAATCCTGAAGAGACTGGGTCAGTATCTTAAAAACACAGCAACAGGAACCTTGGTGGTGGGAGGGGATTTCAACACAGTGCTAGACCCTAAAATTGACAGGAGTGGCACGTCAGATAATCATCAGCACAAAGCATTTAGAGTTTATCTTCAAGAATTCACCTCCTCTCTGAAGCTAGTGGACATATGGAGAATACAGAACCCTAATTCAAAAGACGTCACTTACTCTAAAAAGACTAAAACCTCAGAGTCTGGAGAACCTCAGATCACGGAATCTAGGTTAGACATGTTCTTTGTGCCAGAATTCAAAGGGACACATACTATTACTCACAGCTGTAGAATCCATGATATCTGTGAGGTGGAAGGAACAAAACTGGTTTCTGATCACAAACCAGTCATTCTGGAGTTCTACCTTCCTGCCAAAGCAGACAGTTCCACTCCCTCCACACTAGAATGTAGAAATACAGAGGTTCTGGCAACGTTACCGGAGGATCAATACAATGACAGAACAGGAAAAATATCTGGGTCTGAGATAGTAATGGCAATAGAATCTCTGACTGGCTCTGGACAACCAACACTTGGTACAATACCTGACCTGATAACAACCGAACGCTTAAAGCAGACATATAATAAAAAACACAAAGCTTCAGAAATGACAGCCAATGAAGGGACGATATTTGCTAAAATACTAGAAAGTCGTCTACAAATGTACCTTCAGTTCTCAATCAAAGAAAAGAACCGAGGTGAACCGTTACAGAGTTTGCCTTATCTTGTTACATTGGACATCCCAACCAAGATTAAGAGAAACTTCTTGAAAAAAGCCCTTTTGTCCATAAAGTGTTCTAAACCATCTCATGGATCACGTGACCCTATTGGATTCACATTTTTAAGGGAAGTGCTTTCTCGTGACTTTCCCATCTGGTCAAAGTTGCTTCCAATTGCCGATCATACTTTAGGTCCCACAAGTCTTTGTTGTGACAAGAGATGGTTAAAGCATGACTGTCCCCTCACCCAAACTCTACTTGCCTTATGCCTGAAGAATTTACAATACAAGATTAATGATACAACTAAGATAACCAGTGTGTGGTACTTCAGACGGTGTTGTCTGATACACATGGAAGAAAAGGAATTGCCAACTGTGGCAGCGGTACTCTTTAAATTCAGAGAAGACTCTGGGCTTAGTATTACCACAGATAAAACGATCCCTTTGCCACCGGGCCACAAACCCAGGACAGTGAATTATGGTCAAACCCAGAACCAGACCTAAAGATCATGTATTATGGTCAAACCCAGAACCAGACCTAAAGATCATGTATTATGGTCAAACCCAGAACCAGACCTAAAGATCATGTATTATGGTCAAACCCAGAACCAGACCTAAATATCATGTATTATGGTCAAACCCAGAACCAGTCCTAAAGATCATGTATTATGGTCAAACCCAGAACCAGACCTGAAGATCATGTATTATAGTCAAACCCAGAACCAGACCTAAAGATCATGTATTATGGTCAAACCCAGAATCAGTCCTAAAGATCATGTATTATGGTCAAACCCAGAACCAGACCTAAAGATCATGTATTATGGTCAAACCCAGAACCAGTCCTAAAGATCATTTATTATGGTCAAACCCAGAACCAGACCTAAAGATCATGTATTATGGTCAAACCCAGAACCAGACCTAAAGATCATGTATTATGGTCAAACCCAGAACCAGACCTAAAGATCATGTATTATGGTCAAACCCAGAACCAGTCCTAAAGATCATGTATTATAGTCAAACCCAGAACCAGTCCTAAAGATCATGTATTAATAGTCAAACCCAGAACCAGTCCTAAAGATCATGTATTATCTGTGACAGACATCAGGGGCCTGAGGGAACACACTAAATGTATTGGGTGTTATAAAATGTAATGTCATGTAATATTTGTAATGACACCCATGGTATATCAGACCATATACCATAGGTACAACAAAATATGTATTTTTACTGCTGTAATTACATTGGTAACCAGTTTATAATATCAATAAGGCACCTCGGTGGTTTGTGGTATATGGCCAGCTTAGGGCCCGCGTTGCGTCGTGCATAATAACAGCCCTTAGCTGTGGTATATTGGCCATATACCACACCTCCTTGGGCCTTATTGCTTAATCGTATATAACTGCATTAATGTTGCTGGACCCCAGGAAGAGTAGCTGCTGCCTTGGAAGGAACTAATGGGGATCCATAATAAATACAAATCAGATGAGATTATAAACCATGAAATAAGAGACATTAGTCATCACATCCAGGGATATTGGATGTCTGGGGCTATAATTTAAAACCTACATAAATGTATTTTCAAACATTGGCAAAAACGGTTTCTCCAACAGAAAACCCTGATCACGCTTGTAAGTGATGTCATGGCGACATTAGCAAGCTAAGCTCAGGTACAGAAACATGTCATCAGGTCTAATGGTCGTGGCCCAACTGCACAAACATAGGTTATTTAGATGTAAGTGGATCTTAAACAAATGCTGATATTACTGTATTCATCGGTCTTGATAGGAATAAAAATAACTACTGTACATATACTGTATGAGCTCTGATGTATGAAGGAGAATTACTCCCAGGAGTATGCAATGTCTTGGTCTTATCGGGGTTCTGCCGACTGTACATATACTGTATGAGCTCTGATGTATGAAGGAGAATTACTCCCAGGAGTATGCAATATCTTGGTCTTATCGGGGTTCTGCCGACTGTACATATACTGTATGAGCTCTGATGTATGAAGGAGAATTACTCCCAGGAGTATGCAATGTCTTGGTCTTATCGGGGTTCTGCCGACTGTACATATACTGTATGAGCTCTGATGTATGAAGGAGAATTACTCCCAGGAGTATGCAATGTCTTGGTCTTATCGGGGTTCTGCCGACTGTACATATACTGTATGAGCTCTGATGTATGAAGGAGAATTACTCCCAGGAGTATGCAATGTCTTGGTCTTATCGGGGTTCTGCCGACTGTACATATACTGTATGAGCTCTGATGTATGAAGGAGAATTACTCCCAGGAGTATGCAATGTCTTGGTCTTATCCGGGTTCTGCCGACTGTACATATACTGTATGAGCTCTGATGTATGAAGGAGAATTACTCCCAGGAGTATGCAATGTCTTGGTCTTATCCGGGTTCTGCCGACTGTACATCAAATATAAACTCAGATCAATATTCCATTGGTTTTCTCAGGTTACAATGGCCTTTCAAACCACAAGGTCATCTGGAGCCTCAGAGGTCTCAGAACGAACATAATCCTGTGCATTGAACATATGTTTGTATTCCATAAATAAAGGTGTGTAATTGTATGTGTGTGTGTGTGTGTGTGTATATACACTGTCTAAATTAGTCTTGATTATAGAACTTCCTGTAGTAAAACAAAGAAACAAGAAGGAAGACAAATAAAGTGCGAAAAACCACAAATAGCAAAGTTAAGAAATTACAACAGTCTTATTGCAATCATCTTTATTTTGTCATCTCACCTTGTATAAAAGGGCTGTTTGCAGTTCGCTCTTCATAGAAGATGCTACATACTTCACTAAAATGTGAAAACAAAAACAAAAAAAATCTGGGAGCACCAGCTTTATACAACAAGGTTCCAGACATGAGTGTTTAAACCCCTGGAATAATCATTATATTCCTGAATAACCTGCGTAGACTAGAACAAAATATTTAATTGTCATTGAAGTATATTGTTATCCAAATGTGTGTGTAAAGTAATACTACAGACTCATCTCTCTGAGTAAGTGCTTACAGGCATAACTAATAGTCAACATATTTATTTAGGAAAGAAGACATTGTTTTCTAAATGCTGTTACCAAAGACAACATCAGAATGTGGGAAAAACTGCAGCCCCGAATAGCCTGTATTTAAGAATGATTACTTATGTTGGATTAAGATAAGCAATGTATCAGAATTATGAATTTAATTAAATATACACTTGTTTTTGTGGGATTAAATTAATAAGAATAATTTCAGTTAAATCTCTCACTTTTGAAAATAAAACATGTATATTTGTTCGGTTTGTGATATTTGTAACACGCTTCTACTGTAAATGTAATTTAGTGATATATTAGTTTTGTGAATGGAACATGAAATCATATCTAACCAACAGATAAAAGATATGACAATCAAAATAAAATGTATTAATTTAAATTGCTTTGATAATAAAATGGCATTTTTTTTAATGCTATTTGTTTAATGAAAAAATGTATGTTTTATAACTGAAAGAAAAATACAGGGTAACCAATACAGGGTAACCTGTACTAAAGTGATTTAGTTATTCTTGATAGCACTATAAAC